>NC_041353.1:24018657-24058657 GCF_004354835.1 Perca flavescens | reverse complement strand
TGTAAAATCTGCTTGTTTGTTGAAACGCTGAAATATCACACCTCAAGGCCTGCATCAATTACACACAGACACACCTGGCAGGTCTCAGTCTCCTGGATTGTTCCTGTCTTTTCTTTTAATAAAATAAGTCGTTATAGAGGGGTGGAGGGTGTTTGTGGAAAAAGAAGAAAAAGGAATAGAGGGAGGCATCTGGGATGAGGAATGATAGATAGGCAGACAAAGAGAACGATGCAGAGCAAGCGGTGGAGGAAAAGGAAGACGGGGTGGGGGGGGGGGGGGGAAACAACCTGAAATGAAAGGAGACACAACATTGCCAAACAAAGACATGAGGTGCAAAAGCAAAGACGGGCAAGTGGGATTGTGCCGGACAAGCAGAGGGAAAGAATAATTCACCGGATTAGTGACAGATGAATGGTGGAGGTCCCTTGTTCCTGCTCTCTTCTGCTTTTCTGACACACTCACTCCCTCTCCCTCTCCATCTTTCTCTCTCTCTCTCTCTCTCTCACCAGCCACTCTGGCTCTCTATCCAAGTCTGATGTCAGGAGGAGAGCCAAGGGTTTCGCGTCACGCACCCTCAGTTCACATGATGTGGTCCTACAGGGAGTGTGTTCAAACTGTTGGTTGATTTAGTATTGAACTGCAGACAGTGACAGAGCCATACTTCAGTGAAGGCACATTACCCATGAATCAAACGCTTTTATGACTGCGGTGTCACATCAGACGGGAGATTCTAGGAGCTTCGTGCATCATTTCACACGCATTGATATCACAAGTGTATTTCTGTCTATAGTCTCTGGAAAATTGACTAGGGCTACATTTAAATTGCTACGTTTTGGTTTTAAAATTAATATCTTCCGCTACACCTTCCGATCACACTGCTCTCACGTTTCCGAGCCCCTAAATCGGAGAAATTTGAAAACCCTTCTGACCAACAACATACATTTTGGTGTTTCCGCCCGGTTCGAGCTACATATCTGTGAGTTTGTTTTCGGTGACAGGATTTCACTGCTCTGCACGTCGAGGGAGGGCGGCTACTCTGCATGGCGGCTAACGTTAGCAGCTACCGCTACAGGCTAGTGAAGTTCGGCATGGAAGGAAAATAAACGAAATACACAGACTTTGTTCAAACTGTGAGTAATATAAGGACTGAGTAAACATGACAGACAATGAGTGGGAATCGCTGCCGGCTGATGCTGAAAGCAAACTTGTGACTTTATCACTCACTGATCTCGAGCTAAGCTTGATTTATACTTCTGACGCCAATGTTTCGCTGCCTGATTGGGTCATGACGTCTCGTTCTCTGAGACTACTAACGTTACCATGGCAACTACCAGCAACGCTGCGTACGCTGACTTCCGTTTACCCCGGCATGCGAATGCTCAGTATACGAGGATGTTGATGAGATATGCTGTTTGGGTGTGTTACTTTAAACGGAGATTAGTTATTCTACTGGAGCTAAAAACACTTTGCACGGAGAGCGACTTTGGCTTAAAACTCTGCTTTAAAAACCAGCCTAGAACCAGAACATGTGTACGTTCAAAAGTTGTTTTAGTCGTGCGAGAGAAAACTCCGATTGGACAGATAGTCTAGCTAGCTGTCTGGATTTACCCTGCAGAGATCTGAGGAGCAGTTAACCATAGTCCTCACAAATCCACCGGAGGTTAGAACAACAACACAAAGGAAGCCCAAGGTGACGGACATCCGGCCGACAATGAGGGACATCCAACAGATCTTCTGGCAGCACCTGAGCAATCCCCTAAATGAGTCGTCGTTGATATAGACTAAGGGCAAGTCAACTTAATTAAGGTGGGTCACCTTAATTAAATCACCAAGTGCCCTGTCATGTCAGTTGGACCTACTCACAAACCAAGTTATAATTGAATTGGCAGAAATCATTTGCCACACAGTGAGGCTGGAGTGTCCTGGGGCCCTTGAGTTCTGAGGGCCCAAGGCGGTTTGTAATCCAGCTGTGTCCCACCTTCTTATTTATTTATCACCACAGTATATCTATCGCTGACTGTAGGACGAGTCTCTAATTTATATTCTACCAGTCAGCAAAAGGAGATAGTAGCAGAGTGATTCTCATAATACTCAAAGATCAACTGGTCATTTAAATTAATTCAGCAGTTATTTCATTGGGTCCCTGGAACCCACTTTGAGGACCACTAATGAGTAGATTAGGTTCGATCATACCTTGAAAATCTACTTGAAACACTTACTCACACTCAACCACACTCAGACTTTTCAATGTTTGCTGACATATAAAGACTCAAATGTTTTGAACTGTTTTTGTTGAGGTGAGGCAGAATCAAACCTTCATCAGAGGGTTGGGAAGAAGTGAGGCCTTAATGTTTTATTTGGACCGGTTAGGCGCAATTATGAATTAACCCCTGAATGACTTTTAATCAAGCACTTGAGGCCGTCCTTTCATTCGTCTATTCATTTAGCTTTACGACGAATTTAATTGGTCAAATCCAGCAACTTTCAAGGATACTAAAGCCTGCAGGAGCCATACAATACAAAACTAATCCCAGGAACGTGGTTTGTGGTTTGAGTCGATGCAATGTTAACATTGTCCATCCTTATTTTAATGTACAACTCAGAGAAATACGATGCTGACACAGAATACTTAAGTCAAACCATTGTCAGACTCCTAGATGAATTGATCTACACACACTAATGAAGCCAACATGCTGAAAAATGTCTGTTTGAGTCATAAATCTTTGCCTGTGTTGCTGATTTCCTCCTCCCATCTCTCCAGCCCATCTCATGCATCTTGTAAGTGGATGAAGCACTGCCGGGGCGCAATTTCCATTTCACAGTACAATACAAAGCCATAAACAAAACTGCATGAATTACTGTAAACAATACCAGCGATGTGACAAACGGCACACGGGAAACACTCGATGCACGCGCAACGTGACTCGCCGTCGTCCCTCTCTGCCGACAAGAGTTACTGTCAAGAAACAAGACAGTAACAAGCACAGGCCGTAGAAAAACACTTTGCGATGCTCCCCAGAGCAGGCAGTTCTATACAATCCTCTCCATAATCCCCCCCCCTCCACACACACACAGACACACACACACACACACACACAAACATACACCAACTCAACAACACCCCCAATCTGCTGGGCTCGACGGCGGAAGGGAACTGGGATGTGACAAATCAGCCGGGACCCTGGCAGTCAGCTTCATGCCCGGCGATAATGAGCTCCCGCCGGAGACGACTCTCACTGGGAAGGTGGGGGGGGGGAACGGCGACATGGAAAAACGTTAATGACGCGCTAATCGGCCGAAGTGGAGTGTGTAAAAGAATTCTGAAAAGAACAGGAAAAAAAAAAATCTTCTCAGGGAGGAGAGTGTGAAAATGTGAGTACGGGAGGGTGGAAGGAGCAGGAGGAGGAGGAGGAGGAGGGAGGGATCTGAAGACAAGGCAGATGGGTGGACAAACATAACCAGGAAGAGGGGATGAGCGCAGGAGTCTCTGCGGAGGCTCGGGATGTGTGCTGGATGCGCAGGGGGATGAAGGCGGGCTGGATCAGAGCACATGGTTTCAGCCCTGCGTAAGCCTCCCTCGGTACAGCAGGTGTAGGCTGCAGCGTGTGTGTGGATGAGAGAGTGTGTGTGTGTGTGTGTGTGTGTGTGTGTGTGTGTGTGTGTGTGTGTGTGTGTGTGTGTGTGTGTGTGTGTGTGTGTGCTGACAGAGCAGGTGGGTGAGTTGCTGTGTCATTTGGAGTTGCCTGGAGCTGCACAGGCGACACAGGAGGCCTAATTCAAGCGTGCGCTTGTGTGGGCACTGGGGGGTGTTTTCGAATGAGGTGTGTACTAGGCCTGTACTCACCACTGAGTACTGTCACTGCATACATACTTCTAATAATTGAAGGTACACATGACAGGGCTCACAGATACAGGAAGTCAATACCAAACTTAAACTTTAACTCAGTGTAGGCTCTCTGGGATAAAACTAGGGCTGAACGAGTTGGGGAACAGATCTAATTGCGATTTTTCTGCCAGATATTGCGATCATAATTTGATTGGCAATAAAAAATAAATAAGAGTTAAGCTAAAGTTCAATAGTCACTGTGTAACAGATAAAACATGTCATGGAGTTCTATAACATGAAACGCCATCAAAACGGTTCTATATTCTTATGCAAGGATGAGAATATGGATATGAATTGCCAGCAATAAGTGTTTTTCTTTTAACAAGCATGGAACATTGAAGAGTCAAACACAGAACATTTATCACAAACGCTAAAGTTATAATAATAAAAAACACTCCTTTCCTGTAAACTGAAATGTCTGATGTGTCAGTTCAATAGCAGCATCTACATAATGCACCTTCTACCATCATTTTAAATAGTCATACAAAATAAATCAAAAATCCACTGAAAATCAACAACAATCTGTATTATGTAACATTATTCCAGTCTTATGAAAAAACAGTAAATATAATAATAAAAAGAGGAATAAAATATGTTGAACCATATGGTATGCCAAACATTCAGCTAAATCTTCACAGTTGATTAATTGCAGTCTTTCAAATCGCAATTTCGATATAAAAACCATTAATCGTTCAGCCCTAGATAAAACCATTGAGTTCTCCACATGACAAAATTGATTGATTGGATAGATAGATAGATAGATAGATAGATAGATAGATAGATAGATAGATACGTTATTGATCCCCAAGGGGAAATTCAAGACTGGACTAGACTACAGCGTAGTTTTTTCAAAAATTGTTCTTTCGTGTCAGCTAGTATTGGCCATGTTTCATGCAGTCGGAGAAAAAGACACGTTATATCTGGGAAGATGCCGACAGCGGAAACAGCTGATCAGTCCATTGCTACGTCAGAGCTAACTGGGCCAAGCCTTTTCCATATCTTTTCTATATTTAGCGCATTAACCTCAGGCGAGTGTAAAACCTTTTTTTGCGCAATTGAGGACGTTTTATCAATTCTTGCCATTTCCATTCAGCTGTTCTACTGTGTAAATGCTCATCAAAACAGGCTGAATGGAAACACGACTACTGACTCCCGACTGGCAGCGGCAGATGGCTGCCCACCAAGGGCCTGAGACCTCTGTCCGAGGTTTCTGCCTGTTTAAAGAGAGTTTTTCCTCGCTACTGTCGCACCAAATGCTTGCTCTTGGGGGGAGTTGTTAGGTAAATTATAGAGCGTGGTCTAGACCTACTCTATCTGTAAAGTGTCCTGAGAAAACTTCTGTTATGATTTGACACTATAAATAAAATAAAATTGAATTATTTCGAACAAAGCAAGCAGCATAGGCTGACAGGGATCTCATTCATTGGACAGGTACGGTGATGTCATCTTGCACAATCATTCTAAAAAATTCTGGGCCCTGTAGAAATGCATTTTCTACGGGCTCCTCCCCGCATGCACAGCTATTCATTCAAGCATCTTTTTGGGCCCTGGGTACTTAGTTACCTTTCCCCCCCTGGTCGCGTTCTTCTTTTCCTAAACCCATCTGTCCCGTTCTTCTTTTCCTAAACCCATCTGTCCCGTTCTTCTTTTCCTAAACCCATCTGTACCGTTCTTCTTTTCCTAAACCCAACTGTCCTGTTCTTCTTTTCCTAAACCCAACCGTCCCATTCTTGTCCCGCGTGTCACGGAAACGTACCTTTTTATAATCACACCCACGATCTTGCCCTAAAACTAACTGTGTCAAAAGTGACGCCAATAGTCCCGACCCAGCGCGTTTAGATAAAGCGTGTTTAGATCTGACGCTAAAGGAGACTTTTAGCGTCAGTAACAACGCCAAAGAGGCACCTGACCAAGCGTCTGTATTTTACGCGATGGGAGTGAGAATGTGTTGATCCAAACCATTTGACCTGAACCAAACAGTTTACAACGCTCACAGGGCTACTGAAACCTGAAAACCTCACTGTTGTAAAATATTGTCATATTCAGTTGTCATAAAGGTTGAAATCTAGCAACATATCAGCCTTAAGTCCATAGCTGCTTCAATCTTTACAGCTGACAAGATTTGATGTTTTAAACAGTATTATTACTTTAGCAATTTCCATGATATATTCCTCAGGTGCTGTTTTTGGGCCACCACTCTGACTCTTGCACTTGGATATCAATTGAACTAAGAGCCACTGACACATAGTGCTTCTAACAAAGCGCCTCGGGAAATATTGTAACTATATTTCTCACATTAATATTACTTGTGCGTGATTTGTGAGGTTCTGCTATACATTCTGCTAGTTTCGAGTACTGCCACCTTTTTTATTCCAATCAAGCCCCGGTTTGAGGTTTGTGTTGGAGCAGGTAAAGCAGCTCCATTTCACCGCAAAAACCTGTCAGAGCTTCTTGATGGATTGTTGTGTCCCTGAGGTTGGGCACACAGCAGATTTTAAAAAGAATAATACAAACAGACTCAGCGGCGCTTCACCTGTTTTCCAACTTTCAGACTTCCTGCCTTCAAACAGGGAAGGGGAAGAAATCCCCACATTGTCTTTGTCGTGTCTGGACTGCAGCATGTGACATTTTACACAACTGCCAAGACACCCCCCCAACACACACACACAAAACACACACACACACACACACACACACACACACACACACACACACAAACACACACACACACACACACACACACACACACACACCACCTTTCCTTACTGTTAGTGCGGGCATAATAAAGGGCCGTTTAACTTGCATTTAAAAGCGCTGGGGAAAGCACATTTGTCCCTTCCTGTTCTAAATAATGACCAATTACCAGGGAGTGTGAGGTGGGCTTCAACACCACGGATGAGAATATTTCAGACAGCGGAAAAGCTGTCACGGGTGGGTGGCTGGGGGTTGGACAGTGGGGTTTAGGGCTCTAATTGGAGCCAGATTTCACAATGATAGTTCTGATGATGCTGCAGCATGAGGGATAGAGAGACAAAAGAGGGTAAGGAAGGGAAACAGTGAAAAGGGGAGGAGGACATGAGGGTGCGAGAAAAGAGCCCAGAGACAGACAGACAGACAGTGGGAGATGGGGAAAGTGGAATGAGAGATGATAAAGAGACAGAGAGGGAGGATGACATGAAGAGGGATGGGAAGAGAGAAAGAGAAAGAGAAAGAGAGAACAGGCCCCGCTGCTGTTTGTCTTGCAGGGATAATATTCCACCAAAGTCTAATTCTGTCCATAAAAGCTGTTTTTTTTTCCTTTCCTCCCGCAACCTGCACTCCCCCCGCACCCCTTCCTTTCAGAGTGATAGTTGCCTTGGCAACCGTGGCAAATCTTCCTTTTCTCAAACAGATGTCCCATTTAGTTGGAAATTAGAATGTGTAGAAAACCCACGAGACGCAAATTATTTCAAAGTTCTCCGGTGGAGAGAAGGAAACGAGGGGCGGGGGAGAGCAGGAAAAAAAGGAACAGAAAGACAATAGGAAAAAAAGGAAGGGAGAGGGAGGTCCCCCCCCCACCCCACCCCACCCTCTCCTCCGGTCTTCTGCACTTCAGTGTGTGAATGGTTGAGATTAGCCAGATCACCCAGAGTTGGTGGCTTATTCGGGAGGGGGGAGGATGGCTCCTTCTCCTGCATCCGGGATGGGGTGGGGGCAAGTGGCAAGAACTGTTAGCCCTGATGCCAACGTGGCAGAAGGGACTCACCGCGGCGCGGCGCAGCGATCTGCCCTCCGGGGAAAGGATGAAGCCTGTCCTGTGGTCCCAGCACGCTGCAAAAAATATCCTGCTCCCAGTACAACCGCACTGAAATGGAGATCTGAACCTTTAACCTCTTTACAATTTGGCTTCCTTGTTATCAATTCAAATAATGTTGTGCAAGAAACCATGCATCGTATGTTGTATTAAGTTAGAAATAAAGAATCAATAACAATTTCATTGAAACAACAACACAAATCTTTTCTCTCGTTTCAAATGCAAATCAGTTCTTGGAAAAATACCCATTCTAACAGAGCATTTGATTAGATTTAAAGGGGAAATCCTCCCAAAAACACTTGAAGCGCTTGATTAAAAAGAAACTGGCTAGGATGAGTAATTAACTGGCAAACAACACAACGTTCTTCTGAGACATTTCCAGCAGAGCCACACTAGAAATACTAGAGCACTGACATTCAGCAATTAACAGGGAGAAATCCATCATAGCAGACCAGAATATGCACTGCAGCATCAAGACATGTTGGAGCTATCTCGACGCCAAGGAAGCTTCCTGTTTAGGTATAGCATAGAACACGAAAATGAACAATTAGCGTCTCAAAAATCAGCCGAATTTCTGGCAAGCGAAAGGGAAACAACATTGTATCTATGATTGTTAACAAAAGGCCAGATCTGCCTTCCTCAAAGGAATAATAATCAAAAACCCATTTTACTTCAATCATTTGTTTCTGGAAGGCTGAGGTTACCTTTACAGACAGAGTGTCCTAATGCAGCTCAGCTGGCTATCTTATGATGTGTTTTAGTTAACTGATAGGGTCAGAGGGACAGTGCATTTTAGGAACACATGTATCAACTGTCAATCATTACAGTTTGACTATTTAATAGGGCTGTGATAGTTAAGGTTTTTTTGACGCGCGGTTAACACTGTCACTACCCGATGTAAGTCGAGTGCAGATGTGAGTTGCGCATGCGTCACTTTGCAACAATGACCAGATTTCACGCGGATCTGTTTTGCTGTTAGCCACAGAATAATGAGATAGGTACATTACATAGCAGTATTATTTAGCGTAAGGCAACGCATTTTCCCGGCATGATCCCTGATGTCAGCTCTAGATTACAGGCTGAAGTAGCCTCCAAGAACCTGCTAACGAGAGACTTCTGTAATGGCAATACAATAAAAATGGACCTATATAAAGAAGTTTGTTCACTGCTGGCTACAAGTTAGCAATCAAACACAGCAAAGGCTCACTTGAATGGCGTTTTGAGCTAACGTTAGCAATCAATCATAGATAGCTAAAACGTTTCTGAAATTATTTCCATCTTCTGTTATTGTTTGTAATAAGAAAAGTTTATTATGGATTTCACAAATTTCAGTATGACGTAAACCGTTTAAATCTTAGCATCGGGTAGTGACAAACGCACGTACGTTCTGTGATTTGGACCTCGGGCCACTCCGTAGTTTGGGGAATCAGGAATGGGATGCAGCAGTGACGTTGTGGACGGCTAGCAGAAACAAAGCTCCTCGAGCAGAAATGGATAAAAGAAGAGGGTCTTTTGAACGGCAAGTAGAGTTTCGAAGCCCTCCCAGATGGTTCTCTCCACAAAGTTATTTGCGCTTGCTGGCGGAACTGAGTTACCAACGGAGTGCGTTTTAAATACCACTTGAGCATTAAAAACTTGAAAAACATCAGTTTTAAAATACATTTCAGAACGTGTGATTGATATGCAAAAGGACAATCATGCGATTAATCACGATTAAATATTTTAATCGAGTGTGGCCGGGTTGGCCACTATGCTTGTCACACACACAAGGACGCACAGCAGCACACACACATGCAGAAGATTACATATAAAAATATTACGGTGCAAATCCTTCATCATAACAGCAATGCTCCAAGGTCCAAACATGCCTGGCTATTAAAGGGAATGGGAGATGATCTCTGATTGGTTTATTGCATGTTACGCCCAAAACACACCTCTGATTAATGAAGACACTAAGTACAACCCTTTAGGACCAGGCGCCCGGCGCACAGACCCTTTTTTCTACCGTCAAACTAGCAAAAGTGGATTTGGACACGCTCTAAACACACCTGCGCCAGGCGCTTCACACCGTGCACTTAGATCGTTAAAATAGGGCCCTTAGACCGCAAGGGCCAAGGATCAAATCACCGACCAGTGTCAAGTGACAAGTCTCACTTTGTCTCTTGCAAGTGCTAATAACTTGCTAATAAATGACCAGGAATTATGATGAAATAATCCTAACACTGTCAGAGTCTGCAAATGTGTGTCTGTCAGTATTCTCTCTAAAGGAACTCAGTGAGACAATGTCCCTAAATTTCGGTACATCAACATGTTTATCTCGCTTGAAAGGCTCATTTTAATGCGAGTGGATCAATCACAGTTAATCTGCCTTGTTTCACAGTGAACACATTTGTTTGTGCAAAAGTTGCTGCGATGAACAAAACTGTATTTAGAGAAGGAGTCCTCTCATTCGCTGCTTTCAAGCATGTGATGAAAGAAGACAGAAAGAGACGGCATGACTTCAGGGGCGTGGACCACTTTTTGCAGTGTCCATGGCATCCTGACTCCCCTGACTCCGTGGTCAAACACCGAACATAACCGCTCGCTGATGAACTGGAGAGACGGAAAGAAGAAGAGGTGGGGAGCAGTGTGTGTGTGTGTGTGTGTGTGTGTGTGTGTGTGTGTGTGTGTGTGTGTGTATAGAGGCAAGAAGAGAGTGACTGAGGCGAGAAGGAACATACGGACGGAATCACTTTAATCCAGTTTTTCTCTTCGACAATGCCACATGCCTCGGGGAGGGAAGGCATGTGTGAAATGGAGGAAAATGCCCCGTAGCGTGCCATAACACACAAGCGCACACAAATGCTGACACACACACACCCACGCACATTGAAGTCCTGCCCCTGGAGGCCATTTAACAGGTAATTTAAAGAGAAATTCCTCCAGGGAAACGACACAGTAAATGTCCTCTCGTCTGTTCTTCCTCCCTTTATAACTGTTTATTCAGCTACAGGGCTGTAGACTGGCAGACACTTAGGAGGGAGGAGAAGATGAAATTGGAGAAGAGTAGGAAAAAAAATAGAAGGGGGTGGGGGGGTGCGTGTGAGAGGGTGGGAAAGTGACAAGTGTTAAAGTAGGACAATTTTTTTCTTTCTTCTTTCCTCCGCCAACCCCCTTTAAGTACCCGTTTATTAATGTTCAGTGTTCGTAGGCTACTTTATTTGGGTCCTGTGGGAATGGAAGTGCTACGGGGATGGAGGTGGGAGATGGAGGAATGAAGGGATGGTGGAGGAGAGGAGAGAGAGAGGAGAGGAGAGGACAGGGCCCAGGGGGGGATTTGGGAGTCTCAAAGTGAATCCAATGTTAATTTAGTGTGGGCTCTGGTGAGGAGGCCCAGAAAAGCATGAACTCCCAACTGTACGTCTCTCTGTCTCTTTACATCTCTAAAGGAACACACCAGCGGTGTGGCATGTTACAGCCCATTGGCTACAAGCCGTGCAGCCGTTCAGTTTCTCTTCGATGACCACTGACAAGCAAAGGAAACAGGCTACACCCTCCTACAGCCGCGATGGCTGCAGCTGATTGGACGAATGCGTCACGTGGGGCTGTCTGCCCCTGGATTTACAAAATGACCATAATGGCGGCTCGTTTGGAATACGATACTTTTATTTCACGAGGATAGTTAACCGAAATGTGTTTCTGCAAACATTTTAAGTGAGAAATAGGCCATGCAGTTGCTAAATCCGTCTTCGTTTCAGATCGACCATGGTCAGTTTTAGATACTGTATTTTCGTTATTTTTGAGAGGCGTCGAGCCGTGCCGGCCACTCCTCATTTGCATAATGTTGCGGCGACGCTACCACAGTGCATTGCACGGCTGCTCCCATAGAAATGAATGGGAAGCGTGGAAATGACGCTGACAGTGGACACATACTATAAGTCTATTATTTTTGACTATATGCACGTAAACACAAGGTTGATGCCCCAAAAAAACCCTGGCCTGAATAAATACATTTATCTACACTTAGCAGCCTAGGCGGAGCAGAGGTGCCAGAGAGCAACACAGTCTGCTACGGTTTGTAATCCCAGACTCTCCCTTGACTTTAGCCCAGCAGCTAGGAAGCGAGACCCGGGAACTTCTTGGGTATCGAGGAGCTGCAGTGTTTGTTTATGGACAAGCTGTAACCTGCACTGTACAATTACTGCCACTCGACAACTCTGCTCAGATCGCCAAAACCTCCCTCCCTTTGAAATTGGCGGATCAGATGGAGCCAGCATAGACACTCGCCTCAGTGTTGCGTGAATGCTGTCAGCCAGGAGCGTGATGCTAACGTGAAGTTTGTGGTCGAGACGGCGGGTGACACTCCACGCTGTTGCCAAAACGTCTATGCTGGAACATCTTTCATTCTAAGGACAGAGTTGTTTTCTACTCAACTACATCACTGAACTCCAAACGAAATTGATTTGAAACTAATAACTCATGAGAGGTAAAATGCAGTCTGTGTGAACAGAGTGTAAGGGCTTTTTAATGGCTGTGTAACATTACACTAGTGACGCCTTTGCACAAGCTTCTCAGGAACTTTGGATTTGAAGAATCAAAAAAAATAAATGGCCCATGCTTTCGTTTTTCCTCTTGAGCATTTAATGAAACTCCAAC
Organism: Perca flavescens; assembly: GCF_004354835.1. Lineage (NCBI taxonomy): Eukaryota > Metazoa > Chordata > Actinopteri > Perciformes > Percidae > Perca > Perca flavescens. The sequence goes on along the minus strand of NC_041353.1, from coordinate 24,046,343 downwards.
ACCCAAGATTTGAGAGTTGGCAGCCAAACTGCAGCATCTTCAATGCACAAAACATCTAAAAAAATCTTCATAATTTTGTGTCTTTCAGGCCAATTCTAACACCTTGAAAGTCGGCCTGTCCTCGAACACACCAACAGGGTATGTTCTTCAAAATGGTCGCCGCTTTCAACCACACTCCCACATGATGACAGTGTAAAACAAAGGCCACTAAACGTTCACTCTGATGGATTAGCTAGTTTCTGCAAGTTGATTTTCATAGCTTCCTGAAATGAAGTGAAACCAATGGCTGCCTGCGAGGGAGGAAATCAGTCTAAACACTGATAGGATGCTTCAGAAAACGGTTGGCAGTAACGCAAACTAAACACAATTTGTAGTTAATGGGCTAAAACATGCAACGCCACCGGTGGGGACTTTAAGAAGTTGGATTTGTCACTCATTCAGTCTTTTCATTCAAACTTCTCTTTCTCTGAAGTGTCTCCTCATCAGAGGGGGAACAAAGCCAACTCCAGCCGCTCCGAAAAGAGAAAGATGGTCAAATTACCTTCATGCCATCTCCACCATCATTAGACTCATTATCATAAAAGGGAAGCTTTGCACGCCACCGCTGCATTTCACCTCTCCTCCACTCTCCCTCCATTTTCCCTTTACTTTCACCAGGGCTGTGAAAACAAGCAAGTTAATTAAAGTCGGCGAGAGTCCCTTCCATTTCTCGCTCATCAGCGAGGACAAGCTATCAAACGGAGTACAGGTAGTCCATTTCTGTCAAATGAGAGAGTGTGTTGGGGGGGGGGGAGAGGAAGAAGACGAGATGGGACTGGGGATGGGGGGTGAGAGGAGGCCTCTCTTCATCTCTTTAGTTTTTGATGAGCTTTCTTAATTGGGCCACTATAGAAGGAGAAGTGAATCCTCAATAATTAAAAAATCTAATTAAGGAGTCTTTTGCATCTCCGTCCTTAATTATTCCACGCGGAGCAGCGGGGAGCGATACATTTCTGCCGTTTTCATTTAAAGAAGAAAAATCCCCCATCAACAAACACACTACTTTGTCTCTCATCTCTCTGTCTGTTTGAGTGCGTGTGTGTGTGTGTGTGTGTGTGTGAACGAGCTGTCCGTCTCCCCTGCCTGTCTTACATTCCTCAGAGACCATCTTTATAAACATTTAAACAGATTTAACCCATAAGTAGCAGCCTATATAGACATTTTGCCTCAGCTGTCCTCATCTGTCCCCTTGCCTGTCCTCGCTTGCTGTTCCTACCTGTCTCTGTCTCAACCTTGCGGTCGAGTTCAACGGTAAAAAAACAACAACAAAAAAAACAGTGCTCAAAGACCAGACGGGACTTGAAGACAACAACTTTCAACCAATGAACAGTTCTCTCCGAGTCAGACTTGACCCTACTAAACATCCCCCTAGGATTTGGAATCAAGTGTGTCACCCTATTAGTTTTAAAGATATTAGGGCTGCCCCCTAAAATTCAATTATTCCAAGCATCTGTCAAAGACCCTCGAGCCAAAACAGTCTCTTGTCAAGCTTTGACACGTCTGTTGTCGCCTGGAAAATAGGCTACATTTTTAAAGGAGGAGGCTGGTGATATTATTATATTATATTTTTTTTTCCCCGACAAAAATACCCAAACCAAGGAATGTATCTGCTCACAAGTATGTTGTCTGTATCAAAGACTGATATATCTTCTTCCTCTGTGCCACAGAGCTCCACTGTTGTCAAAGTCACATCAGTGACCCACACTGTTGATCTGGGTGGCATGTTCCTTCATTACCATTAACACACACACACACACACACACACACACACACACACACACACACACACACACACACTGTACTTTATTTGACTCAATTCCACATCCTGCTGGCACAAATACTCACTAGGACACTAAATGTGAATAATATGTTGAAAATAGTCCCCAATAAATGCACTATATCCTACTGTTTGTTTGTATAACCAGTCCTTCCAGAAAAATGCTTGTTGGGGGCAAAAATCCTTGATTATGCGGCACATTTTCTTAAGAAATGCAATGGAATATGCGGGATATTTATGCAATTTTATGCAATGAAATTGCGGGAACTTGCAAAAATTACGGGAACTTGCAAAAACTGTGGTTTGATGAAAAACACTTCATAACGTTCCCATGGCAACAGGGGGAAATGGCTGCCCTTGTGTGAAGTAAACGCAACATGTTCCAACTTTCTGCTATGTGACTTTTATGCAACGAAAATGCGGGGATTATGAAATCATGCAAGCCCCGCATATTTAGCACAAAAATCTGCAATTTATGCGGCAAAAAGATATGTCATATTGACCCTTGTCCAGCCAAAATGTGAATAGTTTTTAAATGAAATATTGTTGTTGTGCGCTCACCAGGGGCGATTCTAGGATCAGAGCTTCAGGGGTGCCTGGCACTCTTTGAACGCAATTTCTTTTTACGTTATTCTACTGAGCTAGCTTGGACCATCCTGTTAGGGGAAACACTGAGTTATGTAACTAGACGCCAACAATTCTGCTGAGCCACAGGGCCAATAATACAAAGATGAGGTGGTATAACAAATTAAATCGGATATCCATCAATTGAAAAGCAGGTATTTCCAAAATGCATCAATAACTTTTGAAAATTAGAGATTTATGCGATTTAGACAAATAGCTGACAAGCAAAAAAATTTCTGAATGATCTAGGCATTAGATTCTTGGTTAAGTTTCACGGCGATGTGAGATTCCCAGAGCAAAAATTTATTTTTTTTGCAATTATTTTTTTAGGGGTGTCGGGATCAAATTTAGGGGTACTTCAGACCAACTGGTGCCTCATCACTCATGTGAATGAGGCCAGTCCGGCGAATCAGCCGAGATGCCGCGAGGCAACACAGAGGTGCTGCTGTGGCCAATCGAATACACACAAGAGCACATTCCTGTTAGATCAGCGTTTCTGGGTCTTCAGTCTCAGCACCTTCATTGCAGCCGGGGAATGACTCTAACGGCACTGTAGCGGCACTTCCTACCTTCATATACTGTAGTTGTGACATCACAATCGTACTGAAGTCCTGACTGCTCGTTCTAAAGCACAGTTTCTGAATACGGGCTGTGTGCATTTCTCTGTGGATAGAGCATTTTGATACTTTCACAGTATTTATTTAGCACCTTGTCCTGACTTCCGGTCAGGCCACGCAGCAGCAGCAGCAGCAGCAGCAGCAGCAGCAGCAGCAGATGGCTTTGGTATGTGAAACCTGTATTCCTTACTTCATGATAACTCTCCCAGACCTTTTCAGTGGTGTATGAGGGTTAGAAACCACTGTTTTTGTGTTCTGGCGTCTCATAAGCTTTCAAACTCTCGGATCTGTTACTCAAACCAGACTTTCTGGATCATATTTCATGTCGCACTAGCAGGTTAGACTACTGTAACATCCTACTGTAATGTAGTCCAGGGGTCTTCAACATTTTTTAAGCCAAGGACCCCATAACTGAAAGAGAGACGGAGCAGGGACCCACTACTACATACTGTATATTGTATAAAACTAAGTAGCATAAACTGGGCCTAAAATAACGTGCAGGGCACCTAAAGCCTTTATACATACCTTTTTAGTGCATAAAATACTAAGTTTGCTGGAATGATTTTATAAATCATGTTTTAATGTTAAACAAACATGTGGCACAGTGAATCATTATGAGTAACTGGATCTGTGGATGGCCAGCAAACTTATCATCAATGTGTTTTTTTTTTTTCACAAATAGCTTGATTTTTATCTGCCAACAATATGTCTGATTCATGTTAAGACAATTTGGTTTTTGAAAAAAACTTTCCAAATATTGACAATAATTTGGTGCCCCCCAATGCAGGAACTCTGAGGACCCCACCCCCTCCCCCCCAGACTCCCTGTTGAAGATCTCTGGGGGGCCTTCAGTTACTGTGGTCCTACTCTCTGGAACAAGCTGCCTGATGACCTCAGGTCACAAGTGTGTCCACATTCAAAAGCAAACTCAAACCTTTTTATTTTCTCAGGCATTTGTTTAATTACAATGTGTGTGTGTGTGTGTGTGTGTGTGTGTGTGTCTATTCATGCTTTGTTTTTAATGTGTATGCTTTTAAATCACTTTGGATTTTACGTGTAATGAAAGGTACTATACAAATAAAATTGACATTGCCCTAGTACCTGGTACCTGTTTTCAGTCTGAACCATAAGGTTTTCAGTCAGACCCAGGTTCACTCCATATCAGGCTCTACATAATTTGATAATTTGTTTGAAATTTGCACATTTACATTACAAATATAATATCAAGCAGGACGGGTCCTCCACCTCCTGTCTTCTGGCCTGTAGAGAGATTTTGTGTCAAAATCTAGTTTTTACGACCTTCATTTTTTGTAGTTTAAATCGTGCTCATAGTTTTAAAAGTTGTGTTTAATCAAATTGCTTGAGTTATTACTATTATTATGTCATTGTGTACTGTCAGGCTGAAACCAATAATTGTTTTCATTATCAATACATACAACTATTTTCTAGAAAATGGATTGTCAGAAAATAGTTAATCGTAAATCGCAAAATAATTTCTGTTGGTAGACCAATTAATTATAGAGTGTCTTGGGAATTAGTGAAACTGCCATGTACAGCAGGGGGCCAGTAGAATAAAAATGCACATTTATTTTTCTGCCATACATCTGGCTATGAATGCACTTTTGAACATTTATGTTAATGTCAAGTGTGAAGACTTAGCTTTTCTAGTTTAACCTTTGTGTTGTCTTACATCGACCATGAAATAAAACACGTTTTTATTGTTGTTTTTGTCACTTTAAAATGTTTTTTTTTGCACTTTTCCTATGCTTTCCCAACGCTTTGTCTGTTTTTTCTGCGCTTATTTTGGCATCCCATATTTCTGATATTCAAAAACTTCGAAAATGGGTCAAATTTGACCCGAGGACAACTTGAGGGTTAAGGAAGACAATGCCTCACTTCCAATGTAATATATGAAGGAGATTCAGAAGAATGTATCACTGTAATAAGAGAAGAAGATGTTTCCTCTCTTTTTCCTATTAGACATAAGTTTGTTCTTAATTGGCTGCTGATGAAAAAATTGCCCAGAGCGAGACGCTCGTACTCATGGCTGTGTTTGTGCTCGCAGAGGAGCAGATCCATGAACGTGCAGAGCTGCGTGTCCCGGCCATGCAGCTCATTATTAATAATGACTCAGATGTAATCTGCCGAGGCTGCCAGATTGGTTTCAGCTGCCGAGAATCTTAGCTGCTAAATTATGAGTAAAGAGCAGTTCTGAGATCTCGAGCATCCAAGATCTATGATACCAGCTGGTGAAACTATTATGTACTTTTCTGTGCGAATATCTCATTTCAAAACTAGTTTTTTTTTTAAAAGCACTATTCCGTCCAGGGATAGAAAGATGGCGCTCAATTTTTAATTAATAAATGAAAGACAGATAATACCTTATAATTCTATGCTAATAAAATGGAACAAAAATTCTGGAGTGTCTCCATCTGAACTTGTCATGTACAGCAATCTGTGATGTCCTATAATTTTACAAGTGAAGAAATCTGCAGCAGAAAACTTGACTTAAAATGTAAAAAAGAAAAGAAAAAAAGACTGAAATAATGGATAATACACTGGAAACAGCTAGAAATCTCTTACCCCACTGGCATCATTATTTATTCTTAGCCTGAGGAAAATAAGTCTTGCAGTAAAGGCTCACCGAGAAAGTCAACGCGAGACTTTTTCTTTTGACAAATGGTCGCCTAAATATAGCTACAGAACATTGTTCATCCTTGCTGGACAGTATTTGTTCTGCAACTAAATAAAAGCTTTTGCACACCCCAAAAAAATCCACATAATTTTTTTAATTAGGTGTACACAATGGAGCTTTTATTTATTCCACTACATCACTACTGAGTTTGGCTCAGACTTTCCGGTGTGCCGTAGTAAAAAAGAAAAAAAAGAAAGAAAGGTTAGCAAAGTCAGAAATCTTACAACGCACTGTGATTTCCGTAACAGTTGCAGTGTGTCTACATTACTCAAAATACTCAAAAAAAAATATATTACACATTTCCATGAATCATGGATGTGTTGATGACATAAATGAGGAAATATTAGAGAACTTAAGGAGACGTGATGTTGAACCAAGGGCGGGATCTGGTCCGGGAGTAATGTGTGATGTGCTCCTGATGGAGCGGGTGGACGCAGATGGAGTGGGGGGAGGAGGAAGGGGCATAACAGGAGCAGGTGGTGCGTTTGGAGGCCCACGCTCCATGGCTGCAGCAATCTTCTCCAGACTTGAGGAGATCCGCCTGAGACGGGCATTTATTACTTTGCCGCATCTCGGACAGCTCCCGCTGGCGTGCGCCAGACAAATCCGCCGTCATAATAGCAATCCGCCATGGAACAAGCGCGCCTGCTCTTAAAGGGAATGTGAGATGACGCTCTGATTGGTTTATTGCACGTTACGCCCAAACCACACCTAGCTACTTCAGACCAACCCATTTTAGATTTGCGTCGGGCGCAAGACTCATTCATCCCGCTGGTATCATAGCAACAGCGCGGAGATCCGCCCACAAAGCTACTTGCGTTTTGCGTTTCATATTTGCGTTTCAGATTGTTAAAATAGGGCCCTAAGAATATTAATCTGAGTCTGTCAGCAACAAAACGAGCACTTTTGTGAAGGCAAATACAAGCTGGACAGTTGTCCTATTAACTTACATTGGAGCTTGTTTCTCCGCTGCCGACTGCATCGATCTCGCTTAATACTGGACCAATGTCAAAGATTGTTTTTCTCATTTACAAGGGCAGCAACTCCACGCTTTCCAACACAAATGCCTCGCTAGCAGAGGAACTAAACTGTTTCTTTGCTCGCTTCGAGGTCAAAAACCCAACATCAGGTGTTCTGTCTCCACCTGCTTGTAGCACCTACCCACTCGCAGTGCAGGAGTGTGATGTGAGGCGGGTGCTCAGCTCAGTGAACCCAAGGAAGGCTGCCGGACCAGACGGTGTATCTGGAAAAGTGCTTAAAGAATGTGCTGATCAGCTTACTGCTGTGTTCACCAACATCTTCAATCTGTCCCTCGCCCAAGCCGCCATTCCATCCTGCCTGAAGACATCCATCATCATTCCGATCCCAAAAAAGCCCTCCTCCCGCAGTCTGAATGACTATAGACCAGTGGCACTCACACCGATAGTTATGAAATGCTTTGAGAGGCTAGTATCAAACCACATCAAAACTAGTCTCCCATCGACTCTAGATCCACACCAGTTTGCCTATAGAGTGAATAGGTCGACTGACGATGCAATCATGATAGCCCTTCATACAGCCCTAAACCACCTAGAACACAGTGGAACATATGTGAGGATGCTCTTTGTAGATTATAGCTCGGCATTTAATACAATCATCCCAGACATCCTCATCAAAAAGCTGTTTAACCATGGCCTTTCCTCTCATATCTGCTACTGGATTTTGGATTTTTTAACCAACCGGCCCCAAAGTGTGAAGCTCGGCTGCCACAAATCTTCTACCCTCACTCTCAGCACCGGCTCCCCTCAAGGCTGTGTGTTGAGTCCTCTGTTGTACTCGTTGTACACACATGACTGTAACCCATCTCACCCCAGTAACACCATCATAAAGTTCGCCGATGACACCACACTTGTCGGACTCATTTCAGGTGGAGATGAGTCGGCTTATAGAGCAGAGGTCCACAGATTGGTCACATGGTGCAAAGAAAATAACTTGTCTCTCAACACCGGGAAAACCAAAGAACTAATCATAGACTTCAGGAAGTGCCATGCCGACCACCTCCCTCTTTTCATCAACGGGTACTCTGTAGAGAGGGTTCACAGCTTTAAATTCCTGGGAACCCTCATCTCGGACCAACTGACATGGACGGATAATACCACGGCAGTAGTAAAGAAGGCACAACAGCGCCTGTATTTCCTCAGACTTCCTGTCTGAGAAGCTACTGGTACTCTTCTACCGCTCCATAGAGAGCATCCTGATGAACTGTGTGACTGTGTGGTATGCTGGATGCTCTGTAGCAGACAAAAAACGAATACAGAGAGTTATCAACACGGCACAGAAGATTGTTGGTTGTCCTCTTCCCTCATTAGAGGAAATTGCCAACTTAAGAATGCTCTCAAAAGCCACCAAGATTACAAAAGACTGTTCTCACCCTGGTCACCCACTGTTTGAGCTCTTGCCCTCAGGGAGACGCTACAGTCTAAAAACAAGGACTAGTAGATTCAGGAATAGCTTCTTTCCCGATGAAGCTAAACTTCTTAAACTTTTTTAATGATGCGGTTTGCACAGTTACTCAGCGCTTTATCATTTTAGAATATTTATTAACCACTTAGTGTAAGAGTGGGCAAGTTGTGTTCTTATGCTTTTGTGTTATAGTTAGAATTTGCTGGTAGGAAAGACGTGATGGTACGAATGGTGTGTGTGTGTGTGTGTGAGTGTTTCCCGGTGGGCCGACGCACTTTTGGGCCGATTTGCCGATATAAATAGGCCTTTTTTATTTTTTGGCCGAGCCGGCCCATAAAGAACTCACAGCGGCCCATTGGTTAATTTTCTTTACTGGCACTGGCCTGACCCAATCAAAACCAGGAATCCCCTTCCCCATTCCGGGCCGCAAATTTACGAATCCCACTATGGCCACGCCTCCCTGCCCTGAGACACGAGCTGTAATAGTTATTTATGCTGGAAGATTAGCATCCACGTTAAAATGGAAAAACGACCACCAACGTGCAAGGGAGTTGCAGAGAAATGACAGGAGAAAAAGATTAAGAATCTACAGGCGGATTCCTCAAAGTGTGCCAAAATTTCGGAGACGTTTGGGGATGTAGTAGCTGCTTCAACATCAGCATTACCTGAAGCCGAGGAGGAGGAGAGGTGGCTGGCTATACAGAGAAGCAGAAAAACAGGGATGAAGACGAGGAGGAGGAGAGTGACCATGAGAGGGCAATGGGAGAGAGGGAGGAAAAGATGGAAGAGAGAGTAGATGACAATGTGGTAAGGAGTAGGCACATTAACAGGGACTCTCAGGAAGGGAGGGAGACTGTGTGTGTGTGTGTGTGTGTGTGTGTGTGTGTGTGTGTGTGTGTGTGTGTGTGCGTGCGCGCGTGTGTGTGTGTGTCTCACACGTCATAACGATAACAAGCGGTTTGGCTGTAACATTAAAGATAGTGGCTGTCATTGAAAATGCTAGCGGTTAGCCTGTTGGGTAGCTGAAAAGTCTGTGTGATCTATAAAATCGGTGTTGATACAAGCATCAGTGTTCCTTGAATGGCTTAATTAGCTTCTCTTGTGTTGGTTGTGTTGGCCTTTTCCAGGGCATATACTACTCTCAGCTTTATTGTAGCTTTTGGGAAGGGTTATAGTTATTGTTATATATAGTATTTAGCAGACACTTGTGTCTAAAGCGACAAAATATGAATCTCAATAGTTAAAATTATGTTATATGTTTTTAAAGTTGCCGATATTATGCAAAATAGTAATAATGGCAATACAATATCAAATATCAATAATAAAAAATACCATAAATATACAAATCATAACTCTAAGAATGAATGAATTATTTGAGTGTAAGATCAACAGATAAGTCTTGAGACCCCTCTTGAAGGATCCAAAACGATCACATGAACGCTCAACACTAGGCAACTCATATCATAGAATGCACACATATTTATAGAGGACTGTCTGCAGGGAATGTGTCTGACCAATCACGGTGGGTGTGGGCCGCCTGGGCCAAAAATGCCAGAGCCGATTTTTTGTCCGAGTCCAGCCCTGGTATTAGGGGACCACTAAGGTCCATATAAAAGCATCCAAAAAGCACCATGTCATAGGACCTTTAACCTTTCAGTGCAGTTATTTTGGGTTGGTGTGAAAGCTGTCAATCAGAACTCTGGTGCGGACCAAACAATTGGATTGGGACCGTTTGAAAAGTGGGCCCTCCAAGTAGGGTTGGGGATCGTTTGGATTTTAACAATTCTGATTCCAACTGAGATTCTTCCTTTTGATTCCGGTTCTTATCAATTCTCGATTCCGATTCTTTGAGGGGTGGAGTTATATGAGGTATTTTCACAAATAAGAGAGAAAGGATTCTACTGGAATCCTAAATTTTGAAAGGATTCCAAGTAGGAATTGGTTCTCAATACCTAATCCTACCTCCAAGCAGCCTGTGTTGTGGTTCAAACGGTGGTGTGTTGAGCTCTTTAAAAGGTTTGTGACATATACTGTAGTGCTCTGAAAGTAATACCCCCATGTCGTTTTGCTGTACAAGATGCCTCTTTTTGTCAGTGTAATAATACTGCTCATAATCAGTTATTTCTGGAAGCTCTTTGTGACACCAGAGTAGGGATCGACCCATACTGGTTTTTCAAGGCCGATATCGATTATTAGTAATTAATGAAACAGATGACGTAATGTTACAAACTCCAACACCAAAACTTTGTTTAGATGCTTTAATAAATGAGAAACCTTCAACATACACAGTAGAAGATAGTCAGATAGTGTTGAGGGGGCGGGACATGAAGTCAGACTCAGTGGTGAGAGAAACCGAAGCAGAGGGACAGACACAGAGCTGGAGCCGAGCCAAAGTAAAGCACTTTTGAATTAATTAACTGTATCAGGCAAATAAAACGCAGATACAGATGCTCTGCAAACTGCCAAAAAAACATCCTGATAATCGGCCAGGGCCGATAGTCGGTCTATCCCTTCACCGGACATAAATATCACCATAAGAAGCATTATAGTGCGGCATGAGCTGCTGTGAGTCAGGAAATTTGGTTCCCTTATGATGCAGGATGACATCATCAAAACGGTCCAATCTGTCAATCTGTATGACTTCGTGTAAAACACCTCATGCACATGCTTTCCTCTTTTCTTGTATGTGTGTGTTGCAGGTTTTTATTCAGTGACAGGGGGCTGTGAGTTCTGTGCATGTGGGATCACTAAGGTTTATACCCATCCTACAATCCTATTCACTTTCCCCCTCAGACTGAGACACGCACGGGAGTTTCCCATCCCCGTACCTTTAGCGCTCCGACAGAGGGTGGCTGTGCGCTACGTCCGTGACAGATGACTTGCAAACTCGCATTAGCGTCAGGAGGGAGAAGTGGAGCAGAGCTCTCCACGCCATCCCCTCGCTCCGCCGATGCATGCAGTGACAAATTTGGAGAGTTTGAGGAGAATGGAGCAAGCACGATCTAATTTAGGCTGGGTTGGGTGTGGGGTTAGGATAGGGATATGTGTTAAGTACTGGATATGTTGGTGGGTAACACTTTACTTGAAGGTATCTACATAAGAGTGACATGACACTGTCCTGTGTTCATGACAGTGTCATGACACATGAACTCTTACCCTAACCCTAACTTGTCATGACAAAAACTGAATGACACTGCGTTATGTCAGCGTTATGTCACTCTTATGTAGATACCTTCAAGTAAAGTGTAAACTGTTTGTGTGAGCGATCCAGGTGTGGGATGGACTGGATATATTAGGACAATGCACATTAATCGACATTTCTGTAAACGCTCCAGTTCGAACCCAGAACCTTCTTGCTGTGAGGTGGAAGTGCTAACCACTGAGCCACCGTGCTGCCGAGGCTGTGAGGGACGGCAGAGGGAACGACTAAACGGCCTGTGGATGCAGATGGATATGTTGATGGTGGAGCAAAAAGAGACAGGAAGTGATGAAGACAGGGGCAGACAACAAGGCTGGAGAATGTGATGAGGTGACAGGCAGAAATGAAGGAACACCGAGCCAATCAGAAAACAGGAAATGGGAAAAGAGACAATAGACAGATCCAGACATATTCAACAGGGACTCCGTGATCCCTAGGGGGGTCCTCGGAGTTAGTACAGGCCGCTTAAATGATGTCATCTTTATTCAAAATTTAAAATATGTCTGAAAATATGCAATGAAATGAATCCAGCAAATATATATATATATATATTTTCCTATTGTGAGCTTATAAGCTTACTGTAGGTAAAGTAGCCACTATGATAGCCATACAGTTAAGCTTAAGGATTGACTGTCCCTTTCACATATATGTTTAGTATTAAAACATGATGTACACATTTTAAGGTGCTCTAAGCGATGTCACGCGTTTTTTAGGCCACAACATTTTTTGTCACATACAACAACATCTCCTCACTATCTGCTATCTGCCTGTCCCCTGAACACACTGTAAAAAACATCTCCTCACTATCTGCTAGCTGCCTGTCCCCTGAACACACTGTAAAAAAACATCTCCTAACTATCTGCTAGCTGCCTGTCCCCTGAACACACTGTAAAAAAACATCTCGTCACTATCTGCTAGCTGCCTGTCCCCTGAACACACTGTAAAAAAACATCTCCTCACTATCCGCTAGCTGCCTGTCCCCTGAACACACTGTAAAAAAAGTGTGTGGAAGCACGGAAGGGAGGGGATGGGATGAGGAGGAGGGAGGGGCGAGCTAGTCTCGTTTTGTTTGACAATACTTCAAACGTCAACTAGAAGTGACGTCACCCGACATTGCTTGGAGCTCCTTGAAAGTGACTCTCAATAACTTGCTTAATTCTTTCATTTGTTCTTTGTTTTCATTTTAAATTGTTTTGTTTTTTTACTATGTCTGCAACTGTGATATCTGTGCTGCTGCCTGACTTGGTCGGGATACTCTTGAAAATAAGATTTTTAATCTCAATGAGTCTTTACTCCTGGTTGAATAAAGGTTAATTAAAATTAAAAAAGCTAAACCTAAAAATATTCAATAGGGGATTTAAAAGATTTGATACTTAAGTTGGATTTGATAAAAATGCTTTCGAACTCTGATGATATCCAAGAAAATAATCATATTCGCAGAAAAGGAAAACTGCTTTTTATCATATATGAAATACAACTGTGAATTTCACCCCATATTACACTATACTTTTCGTATTCTTTTTGTTTCCATCTGTTTACTTGGGTTAGGGTGCTGTGATTCATTATTTCTTCGTTTAATAATAGCTTACTTTAAAGTGAACAATGAAATGGTAGAGTCTACGCAGTTCAAAATTTGAGGTACATATACGGTTGTATACAGTCTGTATTGAATATGTTTCCTGTTAAGGAGCGGGTGGTGGAGGGGATGGTGATAGTGGTTGTGGTGAGGGGGGTAGGGGGGGGGGGGGGGGGGTGGTAGTGTAATCAACACTGTAAAGCAGCGTCAGCTTGGCATCGCCATGGTGACGGAAGGACTGTAACAAGCACTGCCCCGCTACTCCTGCCAGAGAGTGGAGCATGTGGAGGAGGTAGCTGCTGTGTGTGTGTGTGTCATCCATCTACATGCAGAGCCCATCAAATGATTGGGGAGGTGAGGGGCAGGAGTGGAAAAGAGTGCACAGATGAAGAAAGAGTGGGAAGGAGGGACTCCAGGGGAACAGATGACTAAACTGATGGAGGAAGGAAAGGCACGAGGAAGTATATAGCAGATGGAGGGAAAGAAGAAGAAAGAGCAAAGGATAGAAGAAGGGATAATTGAAGGATGCAGGAAGGAGAGAAGCATAGACAGAGAGGGTAAGGAAAGAAGGAAGAATGGAAGGAAGCAGAGAAGGATAGAAGGAGGAGGTAAGGTAGGAGGGAAGAGGGGAGCAGACAGTGCAGAGGGGGGGACACACGGAGCCAGCTGGAGCCCCTCTGTGCTGCAGGACACACACACACACACACACACACACACACACACACACACACACAGCATCATCCAGTCCAAGGCAAGTGAGAGCACTCACTGGTGCATACACTCACAAGCCCACAGCACACATTCACACATTCAGACAGATATATTCTTACACAAACACACACACAGACACAGACACAGACACACACACACACACACACACACACACACACACACACACACACACACACACACACACACACACACACACACACACACACACACACACACACTTTCGTTCGTCACCTCATGTGCCCATTACACCAGCCAGGGCCAGCCGGTGAATCTGAATAAAATATTTTCTTCCTAAATCTCCCTCCCTCTGTCTGTCTGTGTTTTTCCTCCATATCAATCACCACCTCTTCATTCTTTCCTACATCTCTTCTTTGCCCCACTTTTTTTTACTCTCTTCTTCTTTCCCCTTTCCCTTCTTCCTGTCAGTCCACCTCAGGCAGCTCTCTGCAGTGGCTTGAGCAATAAACTCAGGGGAAGCTGCTATCACAGCAAACCAATTATCCTGCACTGGGGGCACACACACACACACACACACACACACACACACACACACACACACACACACACACACACACCGTAGACATTGCCCTCGGGAACCTGTCACTAAACACACACACACACCCACACACACACACACACACACACACACACACACACACACACACACACACACACACACACACACACACACACACACACACACACACACACACACACACACACACACACACACACACACACACACACAACACACACACACACAAAGAAGATCATGGACCACCAGCTAACCACTTACATGCTCACCCTCATACTACTCACACACATAGCAGCCTGTCCACAAGGAGTTGCAGAAAAATTGAAAGCAATGCAAGCGGAAGCTAAATAAAAAAGCATTTTAGTGATTCAAAGATGCAGAGATAAAGTTGAAATAAGCACAGTAGAAGAGTATTATCACAGTACCAACATTTTAACTTTGGCACCAAATCATGGCTGAATTATGAGGCCTTGGACAAAAAATAAGCTGCTAGGCCCCTATCGACCCTATTCCTCCTCCTTACTATTAGACTAAAAACAAATCAATTTAGGAATATGCAAAATATAAACACAATAAAGGTCTCAAAACTAGATTATGACATGGCGAAACCATTAGTTAGATTGTTAACCCTTCCACAATATCTGGACACAAGTGGTAAATGTGAATAATAAGATGAACATGTGTTTGGATGCTCTCCCTACCACATTTCTATAATAACAGCTTAGCATCTGAGGTATTAGAAATTGTCAATTGTCTCTTCAGTCAGGTATATTTCCTGCAGCACTTAAAACAGCTGTCATTAAAATACTTCAATAGAAGAACTACTTTGATGCAACAGTTACTGCAAACTATTGGCCCATCTCCAATTCACCATTCCTCAGCAAAATTCTTGAAAAACGGTTTACTCTCAGCTCAGTAACGCACTAAAGCACTAATCAAAGTTATGAAATTCTACTAAAGAGGTTAGAAAAATGGGTCGGCCTATTTGACCCAGTTTTAAACTGGTTCAAAACCTACCTGTAGAACCGGCAGTTTTTTGCGTCCATTGGAGACTTTGCCTCGGACAGAGTAGGTACTATGTGTGGGGTGCCCCAAGGTTCAATTCTTGGACACCTACTATTCAATCTGTATATGCTCCCACTCGAACATCTTATACATAAACACAAAATGATGACCTAATGACCTAAATTCCATACATTCCCTGACTTAACATATTGATGATATTCATCTTTGGATGTCAAAGAACTTGTTGCAATTGAACAAAGTCAAAACAGAAATACTCATCTTTGGTTTGATGGGTTTAGAGACAGAAAACTGCAGATCAACTCAGAGCTCTGTCTCTGGAGAGCAAAAGTGAAGCCAGAAATCTGGGTGTAATCATTAAAATGAATAGAAGTAGAAATGAGTTTTTCAACTGCTTTTGTATTGCTATTTTGAAATTAATAAACAAACCTGTGAAAAAAATCCATGCAACAATAACAACAGACTAAACTACTGTAATGGTCTATTCACCGGCCTCTCAAAATCAGCTGTGCAGCAACTACAGCTAATTCATAGTGCGGCTTTACGTGTTCTAACCGTTACTTAAAAGTATGAGCACATTATAGCGGTTCGTAGATCTCTGTATTGGCTCCCCTTCAACTATAATTCCTTTTAAAACTCTGGTACTTGTATAAAAAAGGTTATATTGCATATCTTAGCATTTGTATACTCTGCACTGATTATTATGTAATTTGTATGTAAAGCACATTGTGTTGCATTTTACTATGTACAGTATAAAATGGGATATATATAAATAAAGTTGACTGAAACTTGACATGTGTTACCTATATTTTGATGCTAGTTCAGCAAGTCAATTATGGATTATATGAAGGTAGAACATGTACACTGTTAATACTTGGCATCTAGATTCTGACCTCATCACTCCCCAGAAGGAAGCACCAAGCTCACTACAGCAGGGACAATATTAATAGCCTGGAAAGGACAACACACAGCAGAAAAACGCAGGTATACTTGGGAATTCAAACAAACATAATTGAATAATAAAGATAGCAAAACAGTTTGGTTTAGGAAAAGATTGCGGTTTGGCGTTAGTTCAGAACATTACGTAAAAAGTTAACTTACAATGTCATTTTAAAAAGTTGGTGACTTTTGGTTTCACGCATGACACAAACATCGGTCTTCTGGGTGAAAGTCCTGTGTTGACCTATCCACTACCCAAACCATCCTCCTTACATGGACTTTTGCTCTTTAAACTACTCTTTACCATTGTTGATCTTTATACTACGTCATCTTACAATGCTGCGCAGTCTAACACGAATGGGTGAACCAGCCTACTATTAGATGATAACGGCCTACTGAGACAACTAGGAGGTAGAGTTGGGCCATACAGCCTCACATCTACGGTAGTGATAACAACTGATAATGGCCATTCAATCAGCTGATAACATTCAAAGAAGGTGTTCCCAGCTTATCTGTCTGTATGGCATTTCTGGTGTGTGCCAAATGAGCATCAAATGATGCAGTGCTACAAGACACAATCAGTACGTGCTGACCTTTAGAGAGAAATATTTTGTTATAGTGTTGCTTGTTACACATGTAAAAAATACGAAAAGCAAATTACTTATCTTGCATCTTAGCAGCAGCAAGCAAGCGCTCAGGTCTCAGAAATGTGGATTCATCAACAATGGTCAAAATATTTCATTGACCATTCCTCCCATACAAGACACTATCGGAATGAAATTGAGATCTGACGATTCTGTAATTACAAGATACTTCTGTGATGATGTTCTTGAACTAAAAAAATTGCTGCATTATAGTTGGGGCCACCAAAGTGCAACCTTGAAATGTAAGGCCAAAATATTGTGTAACACTGATCATATGAGTGTTATTTTTATAGAAGCTGGTGAATAAATGTTACTTAAAAGAAGTACTTTCTTCTGTACCTGCAGTAGGTGTTCGCTCTTGTGTGCATTGCCGTGGCAATGGTTACTCACCAGGGGGCGCCGTAGATCCTGAAGCCCCTTACGGTGACCTCGGAGTCCTGCAGGTAGATGCAGTTAGTGAGCAGCGACTGGACATTCTCGTAGTTCTCTGGCTTCAACTTGGAGGCAGAGGGGAAGTAGTAGAAGTCCTGCTTGATCAGATCAGCCATAAACTCCTGGTCAAAGGTCAGCTCGTGGTTTCCGGCAATTACTATCTTGATGTCGTAGGGCAGGGTACCTGGCACGGGAGGAGAGAGGGGAAGTAAAAAGGTGAAAAGGAGAAAAGGGAAGGACAAATGTGGGGAAGGAAGGAGGAGAACAGTGGGAGAAAAAGGCAAGGGGAAGTAAGGAAAATGAAAGAGTGATTGGGGAGTGACAAGGAGGACGTGGAGAGGAGGCAACATTTGAGGATGAAGTGCAAACGCAACAAGAAAAAGGAAACAAAGGAAAGAGTGGCGGTAGACGTGGTGGGGGAAAGACAAGGAGGACAGGGAAAATCAGAGGACGATATGAAACCCATCCCAGACGACTTGGCATTCGCATGCGACATGGCTTTGCGCTTTGTTTTCCCCTCCATTTCTAGCAAATCTGTACATCTGTCTTAGCTTCCCTCCCATCAGTCAAGGTCTCAACCCAGTGCACTGCTGTCTTCTGTTTACGGAAGCATAGCTGAACATATCCGTCAGGGAATCTTTATCTGGAGGAATGATGAAGAGGGAAAGCAGAGTGATCATTGTGAAGTTTACGGCACAGAATATTAAACATTTACCGACTATGGCAATTGCTTCTGCGTCTCTCCTCCTTTCTCTCATCATCCTCCACTAATCAAACACTGACTCCTTCATACCACCCCCCACCCCCATTATTCTGTCTCAATGGCTTTAATTGGCTATTCAGAGCCTGGCACAGCAGGGCGCGCGATCGATCTGCGCCCATCACACAAAGCGGCGCGCCGGCCTTTCACAAATCTACATGATGTTTTCAAAGCTCCGCCGAGGAAACGGAGAACCAACGCTGACAAACATCTGGGGGTCTGCTTTGTCAGGTAGAGTGGCTGACGGCGAGTTCAATCACCATGGCGTTTCTTTATTTTTTTGGCGTCAGCATGTGTGTTTGTAAGTGACTTTCCATCGTGTGTGCGAATTTGCGTGCATCTGTGCATGAACGTGTCACGTTAGTGAAAAGGAGTAATTAAACTGAGCTTTACAAGAGGCTGACAGCCCGGCGACGGCTCTGTCATAACAGCCAATCACAGCCCGGTGACAGTTAGAGAGAAAGACGGGGGAGGGGGGATAGGGAGAGAGGGACAGGAAGGAGAGAGCGACAGAAATACTTTAGGAAACCCAAAAATCCTTGAGTGTGAAGGAGGAATAATAACAAGATGAAAGCAGCTGTCAAAGAGCGCCCATCTTTGCAGTTTGGGCTGCGGACGCCCCCTCTCCCCCCCAACCCAGCTCCCATTTGTTTGGCAGAAGGGCTTGTGTTTAGTTGTCAAGCAGACACCAAAATAGACCCGTAAATGAGGGCTGCACCTCCACAAAGGCACACACACACACACACACACCACCGCACAATCAAAAGATATTTCCGATTGCTTTTCGTCAGATTTTGACATTTGAAGTAACGTTCGCTCGATAGTCCATGGATATTAAAAAAACAAAAATGTTATCATGATCTTTGATTAAATCCCTATTTGAGCCCACAGGACAACTGAGCACCCGTATTTCTATCTCACGCAAAGGATTGAAGGCAACGGGTCTGTCTTCTTACCAAAAATGCATTAAATCCCTGCATGTTCGCTGAATGTCCAACGTCGGATCATCAATGTGTTTCTGCACTGTGGGTCCTGAAGGCCCAGTATTTACCTTGCTCTAATTTTTTCCTCACAAATATTGAGAAATGTATTGCATTACACTTTTGGAACCATAGTGCAACTTTTGTTGGCTGCAAAACCTTTGGAATGCACTGCACAAACTACTTGGAAAACTGTTTAACAATGTTCAGCTTTTTGTGCAGCTCCTGACACACCGGACTGGTCATTTCAGTAATTGAAATGTCCTACATGTGATATCTATCCATGCAAAATGTTTTGAGAAAAGATATCCACTGAGAAACTCGGAAACTGCAATGGCAAAATGACTCAAAAAGACAAAACAATGTTTCCCTTTGAATAAAAATGTACAAATATACAGTACATTTGGATGAACTTTTATTCAAAGGCAAATTTGCGTTTCAGGCTAACACAAACTGCAGCTGAAAGCCGTCCAGTTGTCGGCACTACTGGAGGCTTTTACTGTGAAGCAGCTGCAGGGACGAGATGTAGAAAAATGTTGTCTTAATATTACTATTCATAGTTCTATTATCTTTATTGTTACTGTAATTGTCACTGTTCATCATGCCCACTGCTATAATTATTATGAATCATATTTCTGTATACCTCTCCGTGAACCATCACCTTATCGTGGTGGAGAGGTTTGTGTGTCTCTGTGAACCTGAGGGCTGTGTTGTCTGGAGCTTTGTGCTCCTGGTAGGGTCTCCCAAGGCAAAGTGGTCTCAGGTGAGGGGCCAGACAAAGAATGGTTCAAAAACCCCAATGAAAAAGCTAAGCAGAGATGGAGTGACCCTGCCCGGAGGAAGCCCGGGGCCCCGTCTGGAGCCAGGCCCAGGCGGTGGGCTTCGGCGAAGCGCCTGGTGGCGGGTTTGCCACGGAGCCCGCCGGGCACAGCCCGAACAAGCTACGTGGCAACTCCCTCTCCATCCCATGGGCCCACCACCTGTGGGAGGAAATGCCACATGGGTGGCAGTGAAGGTCAGGGGCCTCGGCGGACCAGACCCGGGCAGCAGGCGCTGGCTCTGGGGGCGTGGGCGTCACCTCTCTGGGGAAGGAGCCGGAACTGGTGCGGGAGGTGGAGCGCTACCGGTTAGATCTGGTGGGGCTTACCTCTACGCACAGTCTTGGTTCTGGAACCATACTCCTGGATAGGGGTTGGACTCTTTTCTTCTCGGAGTTGCCCAGGGTGTGAGGCGCCGGGCGGGTGTGGGGATACTCACAAGTCCCCGGCTGAGGCGCCGCTGTGTTGGAGTTTACCCCAGTGGGGAGGGTCGCCTCCCCTCGCCTGGGTTGTGGGGGAAAACTCTGACTGTTGTTTGTGCATATGCACCAAACAGGAGTTCGGAGTATTCGGCCTTCTTGGAGACCTTGACTGGAGTCCTGCATGGGGCTCCAGTGGGGACTCCATTGTTCTGCTGGGGGACTTCAGCGCACACGTGGGCAATGATGGAGACACCTGGAGGCGTGATTGGGAGGAACGGCCTCCCTGATCTAAACCAGAGTGGTTGTTTGTTGTTGGACTTCTGTGCTAGTCATGGATTGTCTATAACGAACACCATGTTCGAACATAGGGATGCTCATAAGTGTACCTGGTACCAGAGCACCCTAGGCCAAGGTCAATGATCATTTCATAATCGTTTCATCTGATCTGAGGCCGTATGTTTTTCGGGTGAAGAGAGGGGCAGAGCTGTCAACCGATCACCATCTGGTGGTGAGTTGGGTCAGAGGGTGGGGAAGACTCTGGACAGACCTGGTAAGCCCAAACGTGTAGTGCGGGTAAATTCGTCTGGAGGAGGCCCCTGTCCAACAGACTTTCAACTCACACCTCCGGGCGGAGCTTTTCGTGCATCCCTGTGGAGGCTGGGGGCATTGAACCCGAGTGGACAATGTTCAAAGTTTCCATTGCTGAAGCTGCAGCGAGGAGCTGTGGTCTTAGGGTCTTAGGTGCCTCAAGGGGCGGTAACCCACGAACACCGTGGTGGACAACGGTGGTCAGGGAAGCCGTCCGACTGAAGAAGGAAGGCAGTTGCAGGGTACCCGAAGGGCCGAAGGGCTGCAGCCTCTGCCGTGAAAGAGGCAAAAGCAGCGGGTGTGGAGAAGTTTGGAGAAGACATGGAGAAGGACTTTCGGGTCGGCACCAAAGTGCTTCTGGAAAACTGTTCGCCACCTCAGGAGGGGGGAAGGGGAACCATCCAAGCTGTGTACAGTAAGGATGGGACACTGTTGACCTCAACTGAGGAGGTAATAGGGCGGTGGAAGGAGCACTTTGCAGAACTCCTGAATCCGACTAATACCCCTCTATGTTAGAGGCAGAGCTGGAGGATAATGGGGGAACGATTTCCCAGGCGGAAGTCACTGATGTAGTCAAACAACTACACAGTGGCAAAGCCCGGGGATTGATGAGATCCGTCCAGAAATGCTCAAGGCTCTGGGTGTGGAGGGGCTGTCCTGGTTGACACGCCTTTTCAACATTGCGTGGAAGTCTGGGGACGGTGCCAAAGGAGTGGCAGACTGGGGTGGTGGTTCCCCTTTTTAAAAAGGGGGACCAGAGGGTGTGTGCCAATTATAGGGGTATCACACTTCTCAGCCTCCTGGTAAAGTCTACTCCAAGGTGCTGGAAAGGAAATAGTCGAACCTCGGGTTGAGGAGGAACAATGCGGATTCCGTCCTGGTCGTGGAACAACGGACCAGCTCTTCTTCACTCGCAAGGATCCTGGAGGGAGCCTGGGAGTATGCCCAACCGGTCTACATGTGTTTTGTGGATTTGGAGAAATGACCCAGGAGATACTGTGGGAGGTGCTGCGGGAGTATGGGGTGAAGGGCCATCCAATCTCTGTACAACCAAAGCGAGAGCTGTGTCCGGGTTCTCGGTAGTAAGTCGGACTCTTTTCAGGTGAGGGTTGGCCTCCGCCAGGGCTGCGCTTTGTCACCAATCCTGTTTGTAGTATTTATGGACAGGATATCGAGGCGTAGTCGGGGTGGGGAGGGGTTGCAGTTTGGTGGGCTGGGGATCTCATCGCTGCTCTTTGCAGATGATGGTCCTGATGGCATCATCGGCCTGCGACCTTCAGCACTCACTGGATCGGTTCGCAACCGAGTGTGAAGCGGTTGGGATGAGGATCAGCACCTCTAAATCTGAGGCCATGGTTCTCAGCAGGAAACCGATGGAATGCCTTCTCCAGGTAGGGAATGAGTCCTTACCCCAAGTGAAGGAGTTCAAGTATCTTGGGGTTGTGTTCGCGAGTGAGGGGACAATGGGGCGGGAGATTGGTCGGAGAATCGGGCGCAGCGGGTCGGTATTGCATTCAATCTATTTGTGGATTTAAAAGAGAGCTTAGCCAGAAGGCAAAGCTCTCGATCTGGTCAGTTTTGTTCCTACCCTCACCTATGGTCATGAAGGCTGGGTCATGACCGAAAGAGCGAGATCCAGGGTACAAGCGGCTGAAATGGGTTTCCTCAGGAGGGTGGCTGGCGTCTCCCTTAGAGATAGGGTGAGAAGCTCACTCATCCGTGAGGAGCTCGGAGTAGAGCCGCTGCTCCTGCGTCGAAAGGAGCCAGTTGAGGTGGTTCGGGCATCTGGTAAGGATGCCCCTGGGCGCCTCCCTAGGGAGGTGTTCAGGCACGTCCAGCTGGGAGGAGGCCTCGGGAAGACCCAGGACTAGGTGGAGGGATTATATCTCCAACCTGGCCTGGGAACGCTCAGGATCCCCAGTCGGAGCTGGTTAATGTTGCTCGGGAAAGGGAAGTTTGGGGTCCCCTGCTGGAGCTGCTCCCCCCGCGACCCGACACCGGATAAGCGGACGAAGATGGATGGATGGATGGATGGATATTTCTGTATATCTGTCTGTAGCTCTCTTTCTGTCTCCCAACCGGCAGCGTCAGATGGCAGGCTGCCAAGAGTCAGGTTCTGTCTGAGCTCTCTGCCTGTTAAAAGGATGTTTTATCCTCGCCAGTGTCACACCAACTGCTGTGTGTGTGTGTGTGGGGGGGGGAGTTGTTGGGTCTCTGTAAATTGCAAATTAAAACGGAGATAACTTCTCTTTTAATTTGACACTATAAATGAAATTGAATTGAACCAGAGCTTTGATTCTCTGCCCAAACACGATTTGTCTGGGCTGTTATTTCTCAAAATTCCTGGCTCAGCTTCATGCAAATTTCCCTGTTGTTTTTTTATTATTATTATTATTATTATTTATTTATTTTTATAACTCTTATAGTCTGTGGACTGTCGTGAATATTGTATGGGCTTTGTACTGCTGTGTGAGACCGCTATCTTCTGGATATCTATTCAACTTACTGCGCGTGGATAAAAACTGCACACAGGTAGAGAATGGTCATTGACATTTGACTATTGTCTTATTGATTTTTTGCTGCTGTTCGAAAATCTCAAAAATCTCAATAATTTGGTGCCCTCCCCCCCCTCCCCACCCACCACCCCCCACTCCTGCAGTAACTCTGCAGGACAACCTAGGGGTCCCGGACCCCCTGTTTAAACAAATCCAAATGTCTTGGGCAGCGCTAAGCGCCGGACGGAGCCACGGTGCCTCTGCAAAATAGCCTCTGGAAGGAACTAGTTTTGGTGGAACATGTGTACGTTCAAAAGTAGTTTTAGTTGTGCAACAGAAAACTCAGATTGGACAGATAGTCTAGCTAGCTGTCTGGATTTCCCCTGCAGAGATCTGAGGAGCAGTTAACCATAGTCCCCATAGTTCAGAACGGCAACACAAAGATAGCAGAAGTTATCTGGTCGAAAATGAGGGACACCCGGGGGGAACTTCCGGCTGCACTGTAACTACCCCATGTATGAAAAATGTCGATAAAGGGGTGGCACATTCACATCCAACAGTATTACCTTGTCTACCTTCATCTGCGAATAAACATAAAGAAATGTAATGATTCAAAGGGAATCATCCAAGGCCAGCACAGTGAGGAGCAAAGACAGACAAGCTGAGGAAGAATGAAAGCTACTTTGGGTGAGATCATCAGCTAAATGACTAAAATGCAAACATCAAAAATAAGTAAGCGGAACGAATATACGGTTTTTTGTGTCTATGTACGCGCGTGTGCGTGTGTGTGTGTGTGTGTGTTTGTGTGTGTGTGTGGAAGCCAAACAGCGAGGAAACACGGTGCTCATAAACTGTTTCAACAAATAAACACTATCTGTGTCTCCTCAGGAATTCTGCAACATTAGCAGTTTTTCACCCATGAAGTTTGACAGCCAACTGTAAACTGAGAGAAATAAATCGCAGGGAGAAATATAAAACACACACACACACACACACACACACACACACACACACACACACACGCTCTTACTTAGCAGAATTAAATTGCAATTTCATGGGTACAATTTTTGAAAATTTCCACCTGTAAAAAAAAGCTGCAAAATGACAAGGTGTGAATACCAACTAGCTGAACACTACATAGTTAACTCTGACTAAAAGCAGCCTATGTGTGTGAGTCGGTTTCCACTGCTGTCAATATCAAAAAAATAAAAAATAGAAAGACAAAACAAAGAAATTCAACAACACGGTCTCGTACTGTGTGTGTCCACAAAGAAAAAAAAATCAATCACAAAAAGACAATTGCTGCATCAAATGAAAATGAATGTGTTGCGTTCTGTGACAAAAGACCGAGAAAAAAAAAGAATGTGGGTGTAAGTGTGTGAGTGCAGGGTGGGGGGGGGGGGGCATCTAAACATTTGGGCAGACATTCCCCCCTCTTTGTCGCCCCGCCATCTTTTGTCTTTGAATTCAAAAGGCTGCTTTTGAGCAACAAATACTTTCAATTTGTCTGTGAGGGAATCAGCGGCGGGCGCAAAGGTTCCGCCACGTCAAGAAAACGACAAAAAGAGAGAAAGTGAACAAGGAAGGAGTGCAAATGTTGGAGGAAAACGCAGGACGAGCGCAGGCTAAAAGCGAGGCTGCGTTAAGGAGTGGAAACAGCTGGTCTACGTCTTTCCTTCTGCCCCTTCATCCCTTTATTCCTCTCTCTCTCTCTCTGGTGCTTTTCCAATCCCTTCTCGCTCAGTGTCTTTGCTCTTTTGTCAAGTGCCTGCCGCCTCCAGTCAGACACATCCCAGATTTGCTGTCTTGTCGCCACTAAAACCTCCATCCTCCCACAGCCTCCACAAGGCGGCCTGTGTAAATGTGTGTAAAAGGGCCACATGCCGCCTGCAGGTATGTACATGATCCTGAGGGTCTTTGCATAATCATATTGTTTGTGTATTTTGACAGGTGGGTGTTTATTTGTGCGTGCGTGTGTGTGTGTGTGTGTGTGTGTGTGTGTGTGTGTGTGGACTCCCACCCCCGCCACAGGAAATCTTCATGAGTTCGGCCACCATTGTTCCGAGGCTGCGATGGGTGGTCTGCTCTTTGAAGAGGAAAATCCCTGCTCTGCCCAAAGCTCTGGCATGTACAGGAGGATTACTGCCCATTGTGTGGGCATGTGTGTGTGTGTGTGTGTGTGTGCTCTTATGTGCGTGTTTGTGTACATGCAGGGGGGGAAAAAAGCCAGAAATGTCCTGCCTGCCAAGACAAAGTTAATTCCTAAGTGTGTGTGTCTGCATAGATACCAAAAACGAAAAACTTCCTGCCAAATAACTTAATACCAAAGTGTGTGTGTGTGTGTGTGTGTGTGTGTGTGTGTGTGTGTGTGTGTGTGTGTGTGTGTGTGTGTGTGTGTGTGTGTGTGTGTGTGTGTGTGTGTGTGTGTGTGTGTGTGTGTGTCTGTGTGTGTGTGCAGTTGCAGAAAACAGGGGCCAAATATATCCTGCCAACCAAAAATGATTAAATTAATAGCAGTGTGTATATGTTTGTCAGTATGAGTGAATGCATGTGTACCAAGAAGCAGCAGCCAAGACCTCCTGCTAAAATAAAATGAAAGGAAAAGTCCACTTTATAACAACCTGGATCTTATTTCGCATTTATTAAAGTCATTACAAAGTGTTGCGTTTTTTTTTTTAAATGACCACATCAGTCCACATCTGGAGCTTTAGTTCATCAACACAGTGGTGTGTAAGGTCACGTTATTGAACGTTTCTCAGCTGGTTTTAAAACGTTGTTTTGCAGACCAAATTGTCTTTTTTTTTCCTTTAATTGATGCATCACTCGAGGCCCTTTACCCTTTCATTTTGTAAGAACAAAGGTCCTAAGGGAGTAGGTTAACATCTTAGGACATTTGCTTATTTGCTTTCTTGATGAGAGTTGAAGATCAATACCTACAGAAAGCAGCGCCAGGAGGCTATTAGCTTAGCAAAAAGAACGGAAGAAGGAGGAAACAGTTGGCTTGGCATTGTCCAAAGTAAAAAATAAAATACGCCTACTAAAGCTCTCTGAGTTTCAGCTCAGACAGGTTAAAAACCAACCCTCAGGTTAGCAAACTGGAACTGAAAACAAAGGCTAAAGGTGGTGGAAGAAATATTCAGATTATTTACTTAAAATAAAATTAGTAATACTACACTGTAAACATATTCCATTACCTGCATTCAAAAGTCCAAAAGATGATACAAGTATGCAAGTACTAGCAGCAACGTGTACTTAAAGTATCAAAATGAAAAGAACTCAGAACTCAAAATGGACCCTGTCAGTTATTATATTATTGGATCGATATTATTTATGCATCAGCAGGTAAGCAGTACTCTAATGTGGTACAAACTGTAGCTATAGGCAGAACAGAAACTATACACTATAGCTTTAAGTACAGTATTACCTAACTGTGATGGATGTTACTTTTCCACCAAAACTGCCAAAACTGTAATCATCCATCCCAGTTTACAGACCAACTTCTTGGTTCAACTTTGACCGAATGCATTTAAAATAATGTATTCATATATTCATTCATTTATTCATGTATTTAAAATGCATGTGTGGTGGTTTAGGTCATCTGGAAAACGGTTGGCTTGCTTACAACCTGTCTGATAGCGTGGCTGTTCCTGTTTGTGGCCATGTCGGACTTTGTTGTGTTAATGAATGGATGGCCCAAATTCTATAATACCAAACTCCGTCTACGTTTTTGTGTGTGTGTGTGTGTGTGTGTGTGTGTGTGTGTGTGTGTGTGTGTGTGTGTGTGTGTATACACCCCACAGCTTCTGTGTGTCTTCTTTACATATAGAACCTAGTGAGATTAAAACCAAACAGCGCAGCTTTAGCCGGCCCTTTATCTGTGCGTGCATAAACAGAAATGCAATAATTCAAAGGGAGGCTTCAAAAGCAACGGCACCCGATTTTCAAAGACAGACAAGCTAAAGACTCGGCTCGGATCAGTCCTAATTCCTATACAGCATGTGTGAGTCAGAGACAGAGAGAGGGAAGACCGGATGCGAGCAAAGAAAGATGAAGGAGAGCGAGGTGAGCGAGGGACAGACAAGCAACAAGGTGGAGACGGATGACGACAGAGGAAGAGAAGCGCCGAGGCTCCTGCCTTCTCACCTCGGCTTAAACTTAAGACTCGTTTCGTTTCATTGAACCCACCGCCCACACGCTGCTGCGTCTCATCACACACACACCACACACAACACAAGCAGACGCAAAACAAAGACAGCCGGCAATTATAAGACGGCGTACACAAACACCACCTACTGAGCCGCGCATCCAAAAACACACATTTTATCTGAGTACAGCAGCACCTCCTAACA